>NC_073746.1:321985254-322006023 GCF_029784135.1 Toxorhynchites rutilus septentrionalis | reverse complement strand
ACACTTTAAAACGGCAGGAATCGCAAGCACATAAAGGTCAAAGCACGGAGCGCAAAAACACACGTCCACTCCAGTACGCTACTCAACCCGAACTCTGTTACACTCCAACCGATCGAGTCACTTAATTAATTTAGCAACATCACATGCCAAGCCCTATTGACCCGATCCGCAGTGCCTACAGCCATCACAGTCGAACAAATTACCCATTGAGCATTCAAGTGAATCCAAGTCGCCTTCGCCGCCGTCGTCGCCAGTTCTCGCTGTGACTCTTCTCTCTCTCCCTTTACACAGAATGTTTTAAGTTTGAGCCACGCGTGACCGCGTATTTATGATTGTAAGCTGTGTAGAGTTTAAGACAGTATTTAAGTAAATGAAAATAAAGATTGACGACAGTCGTTATAGACGAGCTGTTAAAGTGCATACTTTCATTCTAATATCACATCACAAGATCAGAGCAGGGAACTACTAGAGAGAGAAAGAAAGAAAGGAAGAAAGAGAGAAAGAGAAAAAGAGAGAAAGAGAGAGAGAGAGTGTGGGATAGAAAGAGAGAAAAAGAAAGAAAGAGAAACAAAAAAAGAAAGCTAGAAAGAGATAGAAAGATAGGAAGAAATAGAAAAATAGAAAGAGAGAGAAAGATAGAAAGAGATAGAAAGAAATTGAAAGATAGAAAGAGAGAGATAGTAAGAGAGGGAGAGAGATAGAAAGTGATAGAAAAAGAGAAAGAGAGAGAAAAAAGAAAGAGAAAGCGAGAGAGGAAGAAAAAAAAAGAGGAAGAGAGAGAGGGAGAAAAAACCAAATGTAGTGAGGCACAAACAAAAAACCAGAGATAATCATTTTTCAAAATGAAAAAATTATTCAAAATCTGACATTTTGAAATTCAGAATTTTCAAAAGTCTATTGACTATTTAGAACTAAATTTAAAATGATGAATTGAATAGTTTCGTGTTTGGTTAAGAATTGATATTTAACTGAGGTACCTTCCACAGTTTTTTTTAAAAGCTGCATTTGAAATTTTATTGTATACTACCGAATTTTGAAACATTTGTCTAACGAAAAAGACGGATTTGTACCGTCGGGGATGTAACATTACACCAAGTGCTGTCAATTTTTATGTACCGTTTTATTTTCAATTGTTTGATTTTATCAAATGACACAATTTCTAACCGGGAAATGAATTAGTTGACTGGAAAAATTCGCTCTTCGTGAAATCTTTTCTTCTTGTGTAGTTTTATTGGCCTTTTGTACAGATACCATTTCAGTTCACTTGCATCCAATTCCAATTGGGAAAACATAACTTAAACTATCTGGCCTTGGGAAGGCCATTTTGCCAGTAACTGATTGCTGTTAAATCGTGAATGATGTTCTGGTTGATTAGTTGATTTTTGTTGCTTCTATGACCTCAAACTACGAAGTTAATTTGTCTCTGGTCTCTAAAAAGGCCTTTTTGAATATCAATCAATGGAGCATCCTGGGATTGAACCCACGGTCATTCGCTTAACAAACGGACGCTCGATCGTCATGGTTATGGAGATCCTCAGATGTTTTGGCATATACACATATTCTGCTATTAAAATAATGACTGCGAATAATATTTCCAACGCTCTCGAAAACATCATTCCCAGAGAAATAATCCACAAATTGTACTATGTAGCACCTTACGAACAACAATAACAGAAAATTCCAACCATGGTGACAGCGGAGGAATAAACAACCGATACGGAACTAATTTTCACCTTTAGTTTTCAACCGGAAAACACAGATCTCACTGTGTTTTCCGGTGGAAAATACCGTCTTAATATACGGCTTGAAATGCGCTACAAGTTGATGTCTCTTTCATCCGGAAACAATGCTCGAATTCACTTAAATTGGATGAACGAACAGAAAAAAGTCACTAATAAGTCATTCACGATTTTCATTCAGTTAACGACTAGTCGGTAGCGGTAGAGAGGTTTTCCGAATGGCCTTTCTCAAAGCCAAAAGTTTAGCTTAGTTTGCCGAATTGCTCTCTTTCAAAGTTAGAGCCGAATGAACTGAGAAAGTTTAAAGCCACAATAGTTCAAAGCATAATCGATGGAGATTCTAAGAAAACAACACCTCTTCTGTTGGTATATTCTGAACGTTTCTGGTCAATCTCTAGCTTCAAACGGTCCATTTGATGACAGTAGAGATTATAATTTAGTGTATTGCACTGAAAAAAAAAATTAAGGAATATTTAAAAAAAAAAAATTAAAAAATTAAAAAAAATTAATAAATTAAATTGCACATATTTTACTGTTGCAGTATTGGCACAATAAACATCAATCACAATTTCAGCGGCCTGGCTTGCATTTCCGCATTTATAAAATAAAAAGGGTGAAATGTACTGAATTTTCTCTTTGTTTACCTCCATTGTTAACGTTCTGTAACTCATAACTGAATGGAACAAATAAAAAAAATACTAAAAGATATTTTTTTTTGTGTGAAATGCCACCTTTACAACGAGCCTAAACTTCAAATTGTATGATCGATCTTACTCGAGATATTGATCGCTAAAGCCAGTCAATGATAAAATAATGGATAACTGTTTCACCAACCTAATATTTACGCTAAAAACCTTATACCCCAACTGTAACGCTCTCATTTTAGACCAGTGATTTTCAACTGGGGGGATTTCCCCCCTAGTGGGGAATTTGGTCATCAAAAGGGGGGAATCCTGCAAAGTGAAATAAAACATTTTCATCGCTTTGAAGATGGCAATGATTAGTAAAAATTGCCACAAAAACTTTATTGGATACGCTAAAATTTGCGATCCTCGGCAAACATTTTAAAATCTGAAATGTAATGTTCAATTGAACAATTTCAGAATGTTTGAAAGACTTTGGTCAGTGAATGAAAATGGAACAGACGACGAAACGGTACAGACGACCATAAAAAACGGAAATCGTACAGCGTTTGTTAGGATTTCAAGTTAAACTTGACATAACAAGGAACATAACAGGAGTACCTGTAAGTTTCTTCATTTTTTTTCAAAAATTAATGCTTTATTCTGCAAAAATGGTTACAAATTTAGTATTCAAAGTATTGCCCATCGTCAGTCACAACTTTTTCCCATCTTTCTGACAATTCACGGATCCCTTTGCAGAAATAATCGGCCGGTTTGTCGGCTAACCACGATCGAATTTTTGACTTCATCAATATTGGAGAAGTGCTGGTCAACCAGGCCATGTTGCATCGATCGGAAAAAAAGTAGTAATCGGACGGAGCAATGTCTGGAGAATCCGGCGGGTGGGATAGGACCTCCCTTTTCAGCGTTTCCAAGTATGTTTTGACCGGTTTCGCGACATGCATTGCCGAGCATTGTCGTGCTGCAATATAACTTTATCGTGTCTTTGCTTGTATTGTGGTCGTTATTCCTTCAGTGCCCGGCTCAAACGCATCAATTGTCGTCGGTAGAGGTCCCCCGTAAGGGTTTCATTCGGTTTTAGCAGCTCATAGTACACCACACCCAGCTGGTCTCACCAAATAGACAGCATAACCTTCTGGCCGTGAATATTCCTTTGCCCGACGTTTACGATTGTCGTAATGGATCCACTTTTCATGGCCAGTTACGATTCGATACAAAAAATCCTTTCTTTTATGCCGTTGGAGCAGTTGTTCGCACGTGAAAAAACGGCGTTCGACGTCTCGTGGCTTCAGTTCCTACGGCACCCAATGTCCTATCTTTCGGATCATTCCCATTGCTTTCAAACGATTGGATATGGTTTGCTGAGCTACTCCAAGGGTATCTGCGAGTTCTTGTTGCGTTTGTGACGGATCGCGATCGAGTAAAGCCTCCAATTCTTCATCTTCAAATTTTTTTGGCGGTCCGGAACGTTCTTCGTCTTCCAAGTCAAAATAACTATTTTTAAACCGTGCAAACCACGTCTGACACGTTCGCTCAGTTGGAGCATGGCCACCATAAACTTCCAAAAGCGATGACTTTCCGCAGGTTTTTTTTTTCATATTGAAGGAATGAAGTAACACTCCCCGCAAAAACTCTCTCGTTGGTACGAAATTCGACATATTCGGAGTGGTAAAAAACTATGTTGTTCACGCTTCAACTTTTTGACATATACTGAAAAAGACACGCCATGACAGTAGCTTTCCAACGAATGTCTGGAAATTTGATTCACTGGAATAATAATCAAGTTACGCCATCTGTTGTAAAACCGAAGAAACTTACCGGTATAACTAATACTTTCCTTATACCAAGGAATAAGATCTGGACATGGATCGAAATCCCTTCCGGCAGACTCATCGTTCTTCATACGATCGATTTCTGATATGCGGGATAAGCGTTACGAGTGTTGTGGTCTTTTCCGTAGTACAAAACATCTTAATAGAGTGGATATCGAAGATGACATGAGTTGTGCTTTTCGACAAGACAAGTTCTCAAGAATTAAGATTTCGGCAGAAAATGTTCATGAATTCACAGACCTTATATGTCTTCTTTGTTTATATTCTTTCATTATTTTTCTGCTGTGCAACAGCCTTTCTTTCGAAATACTGATAGGGGGAAGCGCTGAGATTAATTTTCGTAAAGGGAGGAATTGAACAAAAAAGGCTGAAAACCAGACATTTTCAATTTACTTTCAGACATTTTAAATTTACTTCCGGGTAACGAAATGAAAGACGCAGTCCTACGTCTAAATTAACTTACAAAGTATCATTTGCTGGTTATTATTTATATCATTGCAGCAACCTTGCTCCGGCTGCGTCTGTTAATTCAAGTTTTTTGGAACGAGTGAAAACCGGCGCTAAATTATGCTAATGTGCTTCTGCTCAATTTTGCAGCTCGAAAATTATACAATCTATTATCCGCGCTCGGACAAGATTAATTGCAGGCGTGGGGCAGAAGCTATCTCCGACTGAAATGTATTATTAATTTAAATTCAACCCCGGGAGAAGTATTCACTGCGGATGAAGGGCTCTCACACTAACTCATGGTTCTTCATTTAGATCAACGTCTTCGGCAGAGGAAACAATGACAGCTTCCAAGGGTGCTTGAAATTATTGACGGTGTAGTTCTCCTTCAACAATCATAATTGATGGCTTGCTCCCGTATGCAATGGGGCCAGGACGTGGCGGTATGACGTGTGTAACGTCTCCTTCGGAAGGGTCTTCATTTTCCCGAGCGTACTTCAGAATGCATTTGCTTCTTGATTACTTTTGATGGGAAATTGCGATGAGCTGTGGCAACGAAGTTGGCCTCCACTGCGATAGTAGTTGATATGTTTTGTTTTCATCGTGTTGGCAAAACTTGTCTAGCTGCCATTTGCTTGATGTTATGATAGTTTTATACACCGATATCCGTTCTGGGGGGGAAAATGGAGAATATCCACAAATATGTTATTTAAACTTGCTCTTCCGCGTCGAGCTCCTGCAGGCTACTCTGTAATGGGGCCAGGGGCCATAACCGACTTCTACAACGGCTTTATCTTGTTAGCTCTTGCTCGAATGATTCGGATACCCACTCCCGGAAAAGTTGCCTCAAATTTCCATCCCCTTTCCCGACCAACCCAACCCTGAATTGGAACGAAAAACAGCAGATAAATGTTCCGTCCTTCGTCTTACTCAGTTGCGAACGTACCAAATCCTACATCTACACGTACACGTTTCCGGATGTTCCTTCCGCTAAGATTATGTTCCGCAAGTATTAGTGTCTAATTCAGTTAAGAAATAGTCTCCTTGCAGCCGCTTCCTTCGAAGTTCCACGCGTTCCCTCTGCTTTTCGTTCCATAGTTTGGCGATATTTTCAGTCCGTTTGCACTCTTTGCACTTCCTCCGCATTCCTTCCTTCCTGGTTCAGGTAAGTTTAGCACCGATCCGGAACAAAAGCGGCATCATCCGTAGCAACCGTTGGAAGGCTTTGTTTTTGCACAAACATACGCCCACACACACTCACCCGCCAACACCCATCCTCCCCCCCACCCCCCTCACATAGTTGTAAAACAGAGCGAAGGACCACGTGACTGGAATGATAATTTTGCACACATGGCCTATTTCCTTTCTCTTCGGGGGCTTTTTTTCGGCGCCAGGATATGTTCGGTGCAATGGCGTATTGTCTTGGAAACAGGTCAAAATATTTCTGTTACTCCGGATAGGTTCAACCTAGCTTATTTAGAGCTGGTTCGACCCAGTTGGCAACATGTAAAGTTGTGGCAAAGTTAACATCGTCGTTGTTTAAGGTTGTTCGTGTTCTTTTGCACATTCCAGGTTATTTGCAATTATACATGTTCCAACACCGATCCAAATGCTCACCACCCAAATGGTGTGCCATTGCCAGTAATTCCCACCAATGAGCGCAATCAATTTGTTGGCGCAGAAGTTTGAATATTTTTGAATTAATTAATTAATTAGATGGGTACAGATTATCGGAAACAATTGGTCGCAGCGATAGGCAGACTTTTGGCCAACAAATTAGTGCCCCCGTCGGACATAAAAGGGGGACTCAATAAATAAAGGTTTGTGCACACTGCGTGGCCACCGAAGCAGCAGTTTGGGGCATGGGGAATAATGTTAATTATCGCTGATTTGAAATAAACAAAATTTGTTTCGCCTATGCGAAAGCGGGAAAAAATAACACTTAAAAGCAGGATATAATTGGGCGGTCGGGTTTTCAGCTGTCCAGCGCGCGATAGAACACGTTTTTATGCAGTCCTGCCTGCAACGGTGTCCCGGAACGGGACCAGGAGCAGGAGGCGAACGGGTCGGTCCATTTAAGGATGATTACGGACCGCTCCGTTCGCACGTGTGCCGATTTCCACCTACCTCATCCCCACCCCGACCACTCAACGTACCATCGAACGGATAACATTTCGTTGAAATTACCATTTAAATGGAAATAAGCTCGAATAAATTTCCGACCGATTGATTTCGAGATTGTATAATTTAGGCGTCTTTCTCCGCCGAGATAGACAGCAAAAATTCGATTAATATTCATACAATAATTGAAATTGTGTTCGCAAATCATTTTGTGCGCTCCACGCCGTCAAACGCAGTTGTTCCGATTTTTTTTCCCCGCTACTTCCAATGTATTTCCATGGAGCACCCCTCGGCGCAATAATGGCGCAAAAATTTATAGCATCGAAATCGCACCATGAAAACGCGGGTACTTGTTTTCTAATGGCGACCATTTCGACCAGTTTCGTGTAATAACCATCAAAGCAAGTGCGCATCCCCTGCAAACGAACCCCTCGACCTCGCTAGGGAAATTTTGCTAACTCTGTGCCATTGGCACTGAGTGCAGAAATGCTTTCCGTAATTAGCAATTGGAGTAATTAAAGTGATGGATAAAAAAAAAGTTCGACTGTTACTCTCGATGCCCTTTTGGGCGGAGCAATTGAGTGTGAAGTTTTTAGCACATAGCTATACAGAAGGCAGGTGCGAATATCGGGTTGGGGCTTCGGTGTACTCTTCATTCGCAGATGAAAAATAGATGTAACATCTGCCCGCCAGTAAATGTAATTGGGGCGGGATGATTAATGGAATTTGGGTGGGTGGCATGTTTTAATATTTTAGACACCTAGCATTATTCAGATGCGTGGAAAACGACAGCAGATCAAATGTATGAATTGGGTGTGGTTAAAAATTGAGGTTCGTTTTTCGGGTAGATAAACTGAACTGTGAATGTTGCATAAATTATTGTACCTCTCAATGTGTGCTCTTTACATTAAAGTGTGGGTTTTTATTTTAAAAATTGATGAATTCTGGACATCATTACTTGCTGGGAAACAAATTTTGAATTCAATTTCCAAGTTTATTGATTTTTTTTATTTTTGTAAAAAAATTACTGCATTCAATTAGCTTTAAAAAATCAGATTTTATAATCTTCATATTAAATATCATTCTCATTATATATGAAATTGACTAGTGAAAAGCCGCCCGAGCGGTCCAAGGCACTTTCTTACTCTAATAAATAAAAAAATAAGTAAAAAAAAACTTTTTAAGTTAAACGGTTTAGTTGTGATTAAACATAATAATGTACTAAAAGCTAGAAAATAATTAGGCAAGTAGCAGTTAGCAGTTATCACACCTCTCCTTCATTAGTCTAGGGCATTGATAAGACTAAAATACAATCGTGGGTCATATGAGGAAGTCGCTAATGGTGGATAATGGAAATCCAACGTGCCCCACGATTTTATTTTAGTCTTATCAATGCCCTAGACCAGTGATTTTTAACATTAAAAGGGGGGAATTCTGCAAGGTACTATTGCACATTTATTTCGTTTTGAATTTGACAATGATAAGCAAAAATTGCCCCAGAAACATGATTGAATACGCTAAAAGTTGCGATCCTCGGCAAAAAAATCCAAATCTGAAATTTAATGTTAAATTGAACAACTTCACAATGTTTGAAACACTTTCGTCAGTGAATGATGATGGAACAGACAACGAAACAGTACAGAACACCATTAAAAAGGAAATTGTACAGCATTTGTCAAAATTGTTTACAACAAGTTAAACTAGATACATATTTTCCTTATATCAAAGAACAAGATTATATTGTGCGTCTATTCTCTAGAACAAGATTATATTGTGCGGCTTCTATTTCCCGGGTTTATCACAATCACAGTTAGATACAAGCTACCAGAAGTTCAAATTAACCAGCAGTTTCTGGATTGTGACTTTTGAACGAGAAGGAATGATAACTATCAGTAAACGGCAGAGAACTTTTCGGAAGTTAGATGTAGACAAACGAGTCTGTTTGATAATCCTGTTTCTAAAAAAATCCTGTCTTTTATCTTGACGAAACTCTTCAACAGCTCGCCCTGCAATTTGGAGTCTCAAACAGCCCATTCTCAATTATTTGAATATTATATTTGACATCGTAACATATGTTATTGAATCAAGCTGGATCTCGTTAAAATCAACTCTTGTTTCTTGACGATGTTGTTTTTGAAAATAAAGAGATCAAACGCAACCGAAGATTCGGAATTATAGAACAGAAGTTAATGTTTAGAGATAATTTTGACATTCGAAAGAAAGTTGAAGCGGTGATCAGTGAGGTTTTTCCATGAATTTAATCACCCCTCGTAAAACGCGACGAATCAAAGAGGAAGCTGAAATGACCTCAAAATCCAACAGTCAAGTAAATTCACAATATTATATAAAAAAGAAAAAGATTTGGACATGGTTTGATATCCCTGATGAAAGTTTCGGATAAATTTCAGAACAGACTCATCGATCTACAACTGATCGAATTTTATCCTGATATGCGGGTTTAGCGTTACGAGTGTTGTTGTCTTGTGTGTTAGTATTTATGTAAATCTGGATGTGTATGTGAATACTGCTGATAGAAACAAAACACCGTAACAGAGTGGATATCGAAAATGACATGAGGTGTGCTTTTCTACAACGTTCTCATATAAAAATGAAACAGTTTAAAAAGTAATTTGCTATTTTGTGATTGCGGCCATCTTGGATTTGGATTTTTCATGAATCACTGTGATCTACTATTCAAGCCCTTTCATTGGATACCCATTATAATCGAGTTTTGAGAAAATATGTAGTCCACCATTTGGTAGTGGCAGCCATCTTGGATTTGTATTTTTCATAAATAACTGTGTGCTACTAGTCAAACCCTTTCGTTTGATATTCATATTAATGGGGTTTTGACATAATATGTAGTTCGCCATTTGGTAGGATTTTCATGGATTTGCAATTTCATAAGTAACCGTGTCCTACAAGTCAAGCCCTTTCATTTGATACCCATAATAATAGGGTTTTGAGAAAATATGTAGTCAGCCTTTTTGTAGTGGCAGCCATCTTGGGTTTATATTTTTCATAAATAACTATGTTCTACTAGTGAAGCCCTTTCATTTGATACCCATATTAACGGGGTTTTGGAAAACCCATATCGATGAGGTTTTGAGAAAATATGTGATCATGAAAGATCATGAAATACGTAGTTTTATAATGACTACAGAGATAAAGGTGTGTTCCAAATTTCAGATCAATCGGTCAACAGAAAAGGGGTCAAATTTCTATTAATGTGGGTCAGCGCTACAGACAAACATGTTACAAACATACAGATTACAGGGTAAGCTAAATAAACCCGTTTAAAAAAACTTTTTCCTTCAAGCTATGAGTTCAGACTCTAGTTTATTTTTCCAATTTATCTTAACGAAACATTATCTATCTTAATTCCTACCGACTGAACTCCACAGGTGGAGTTTGCCTATTCTATTACCTCCTTTATTTGTTTCTCTACCGCAACCTATCTCATGATTTATGGAATTTTCCATTTGGAAAATTCCGACATTCTTCATTGGACTCTGGCTATACTCTGGCTAGGAAAATGATCTATTCATTTATTGATAGAGGGGCGCTGCACTAGAATGAAAATTCAAACCACAGAGCAAAATAATTTATACCTCTCGCTCGATGCAACAAACCACTCTCAAATCAAAAGAGAGAAACAGCAAATATACTTCAAAGCACAATCCCTTATTCTTTAAAAAAAAAAACATCTTCCATTGCTCAGCAATCGTGAGCAATCGGCACAATAACATTCGAAATCAACTCTCAGTTTTAACATACGGCGTTGGCTGATCGCTGTCTAGAGTGAAACTAAAAATCGAATTTCAACCTCTCGATCAATGCAACGTGACATCGAAGAAACAAACGTGAGCTCTAACGCCCGAATTACATGCAAAAGTGTTATTTGTTGCATTGTGCAAGAATATGAGCGGCGAGTAAAAACCCATTTATGTTTTTCGTCATATTATTTACTTGTTTTACTATTTTCACTATATATGTCTTAGAAAAAATAATTGCAAGGGATATTTCTAATTAATCTGAGCATTTCCAATCCAAATTATTCCATTGACTGAAGAGATATATAATTTTTTAATCTATACCCTTTTTCCACCCTATATTGGAAGGTAAGACGTAGTCCTACGTCATCAAACTTTTTTTTCAAAGCTTTTGTGTTTGTCTACAAGACTTTTTATAATCAAATCATTAACAAATTAAATTAGATCAATGATTCGGCTTTCATTTCCGACATATGGCCAGGTAGGGGGATATCGTCCCCAATGATAATCAACTGTACTATGGAAAATATTGTGTAGATTACCAAACAAGAAGTTTTGTCATTTCTCGAATTCCTACCCCTCTCCGAAAATTTTCAATTGTCATGTTTGGTTGAAATATGTGTAATATTTTTATGGGACCCCCTCTTCATTCCAGAGGAGGGGGGAAGGGGTGTCATATCATCATAGAAACATTTTGTTTTCACCGAAATGTGTTCCCTAACACAGACTTCAGAACCAAGCAGCGTTGGAGAAATCGGCATTGCAAATACATGAAAGTCGGGGTATTTTTGTTCCGACTGAAATGTGTTTCCTTAACACAGATTTCAAATCCATGGAGCGTGGGGAAATTGGCATTGCAAATACATGAAAATCAGTGGTATTTTTGTTCCGACTGAAATGTGTTTGCCTAACAAAGACTTCAAACCAAGGTATCTGGGGAAATCGGCTTTGCAAATAAATGCAAACTGCGAGTACTTTTGTACTCGCTTGCCTTTGTGCAGACTAGAATATGTTTCCTTAACACGGTCTTCTAAACTTAGGAACTTGGGAAAATCGTGCAGACACTAGAAACGAATGAACTTTCAAGTTTAAAGCCTCTATAGTATAAAAAGTAGAAGTTGAAGTTGTTGATTCATGCAAGCTGGGGGTACTACTGCACCCGCATGTTTTTTTTGCACACCGAAAAGTGTTTTTCTAACACGGATTACATAAGTGGGTACGAATAAAACGAAAGTAGGTACGAAAACGCTTTGGCTCGGTTATTCAAGATTGCATTGAAGGATATGCCTTCATATCCTCTGCTCATTGAATTTATACGCGTATAATTTGATGATTAGACAAAATGTTGATAACCATTTGCTGCGATAACGCCTTTTGATTAAACAATATGTGTTCGAGGTACATGTCAAAATCGAAACTGAGTGCCTGAAGTTCATCAAATCAAGCAAATTCGCGGTTCGAGAAGTACGCACACTTGAGAGATGCAAACCTAAGAGAGAAATGTAAAATAAAATAATCATTTTATAATTCTTCCGTTTACATATTTTGTCCTAGGCATCATACAAACTTAAAAGGATTTACTTGTAACGAATCACAATGCATGAATTGACCTTACATGGCATTTATTAAATATTTTTTCTTACGAAGCAAACACATTGAATCCAACCAAATTCAGAAATTGTTCAAAAATGACTTTTTTCAAAAATTCATAACTTTTGAACTATTGGACCGATTGAATCGAATGACCGACATACCAAATGGGAGCCAATGATCAAGTATTTTTTGAAAAAATATTACTCTTGCAAAAAACAAATGGATTTTGTTTTCATAATTATTGATTATATTTGTTGCAACAAATTTTTATTTTTTTTCTTCCAAGCTGAGGTTTTTTTTTATATAACGTATTCCAGAGAGGTGTTTTTTTTTGTTTTTGAGTTATGATTTTTCAAAGTTATTCGATATATCGGTCATCTGAAACAATTAATCATCAAAAACGAAGGGTAAACTTTTCATTCAAACAGAAATATCTTTGTAGTGAAAGGTTCTACAGGAAGGTTATAGGAATCAAATGCAGTCTGGTTAATAAGACTAATTGGAATTGCTACTGAATTAGTTGGTAAAGAATTGTGTTAGTCCACAAGATCTTTGAAAAAACAGAAAGAAATCGATTCTTTATTCCTTCCCCATATTTGTGTCCACTACATCTACACACAGCAATATAAAACATTTTTCGTTGAATATCCAAAACTTGAGAGTTTAACCCTTTGAATACGCTTACGATAGCGCACCTCTTAACGTACAATTTCGTCTCTCGGGGACATTTGTAAAAGAGGACTTCACGCGCTTTGTGCAGCAAATGATAATTGCGAATGAAATTTTGTAAATATAATATTCTCATTATTAAAAAAAATATATATATATATATATATATATAAAACTAAGGACGTTAATGTTAATAAATTTTATAATACCAACTTTTTGTGTGTTTTTTTTCATTAATACAACTTTTGTGAACTAATCAGTTATCTGCGTTCTTTAGTATTATTATTCCAAATATACCCAAACCCATGTTATTCTATAATATTTAAGCCACCCTATGGCAATGAATACTTATCAAAAGTGAAAAAGGGAAACAAAAACCGAAAATCATACATGATTCCGCGTGTGGATCTAATTTTAGCTGCTTCGATATTAGGCATTTTTTTTTTTATTAATTCGTTTATTTTTACAGGCTCAGTTACTTAAGTTTAAAGGAGCCGAATTCTTAAATATAATTTCAAAACTATATATATAAACAATTTTCTTACATCTTTGCTTTGTTTAGCTTTGAGGAAAACATATATATGGGACATGTAATCAAGGTTTAACCGAGCCAACACATCTCTCACCGGTACATTGGGCTGTCTTCCTCGGGCCCGAAGGGAGTTTTCTAAATTCGATCTGGCGACCAGATACACCTCGCACGACCAAACAACGTGCTCGATGTCGCGATAACCTTTGCCACAAACACAGAGATTGCTGCTGGCAAGATTGAAACGAAAGAGTAGTGCATCTAAAGAACAGTGATTGGACATGAGTCGGGAGAAGGTGCGAATAAAGTCCCGACTCAATTCCAGACTTTTGAACCACGGATTGAGGCTAACCTTAGGGATAATCGAGTGAAACCAACGGCCCAATTCATCTTCATTCCACTTGCGTTGCCAGTTAACGATGGTATTTTTACGAACTAAAGAATAAAATTCATTGAAGGCGATTTGACGCTGATAAATTTCGCCTTCAATTGCACCTACCTTTGCTAATGAGTCAGCCCTCTCATTACCCGGAATGGAGCAATGTGAAGGGACCCAGATAAAGGTAATGACATAACAGCGTCTGGATAAAGCACTCAAAATTTCTCGTATTCTCTCAAGGAAGTACGGCGAGTGCTTTTCCGGCCTCACTGAACGGATAGCTTCGACAGAGCTAAGACTATCCGTTACAATGTAATAGTGTTCAACAGGTCGTGAGGCGACGCTGTCCAGCGCCCAATGAATTGCTGCCAATTCAGCAATATACACTGAGCAAGGATTCTGAAGACTGTGGGAGGTGCTAAAAAATTCGTTGAACACTCCAAATCCTGTGGACTCATTCATAGAGGACCCATCAGTAAAGTACATATTATCACAATTGATACCCCTATATTTTTCATCGAAGATCGTTGGAGCGATCCTCGATCGTTGGTGATCTGAATATCCATGTATATCTTGCTTCATGGACAGATCAAAATGCACAGAGGAATTGATGTAGTCAGGGAAACAAACACGGTTGGGAATATACGAAGAAGGATCAACCTGCATGGAGATGAATTCATGATATGAACTCATGAATCCGGAGTGAAAATTTAGCTCGATCAGCTGCTCAAAATTTCCGATCACCAATGGGTTCATGACCTTACACCGGATGAAGAACCGAAGAGATAATAAATTGAAGCGATCTTTTAGTGGGAGTACGCCTGCCAAAACCTCGAGACTCATGGTATGCGTTGAGGGCATACATCCCAACGCGATACGGAGACAAAGATACTGAATTCGCTCGAGTTTAATGAGGTGTGTTTTGGCAGCTGATTGAAAACAGAAACTGCCATACTCCATCACTGAGAGAATAGTTGTTCGATACAACATTATAAGATCTTCGGGATGGGCTCCCCACCAGGTGCCGGTAATTGTACGGAGAAAGTTTATTCTTTGTTGGCATTTTTTACTCAGATACCTAATATGGGCCCCCCAAGTACATTTGGAGTCGAACCAGACCCCAAGATACTTGAATGACATAGCATGAGTGATCGGTTTACCCAAAAGTTGAAGCTTTGGTTTTGCTGGTCTATGCTTCCTAGAAAAAACCACCATCTCTGTTTTCTCCGTGGAGAATTCGATCCCTAGCCCAATGGCCCAGGTTGAAAAATTGTTCAAAGTATCTTGTAAGGGTCCTTGCAGGTCGGATTCGTTTGATCCTACGACAGACACCACTCCATCATCTGCAAGTTGTCTTAGGCTGCAATTTTGTGTAAGGCAATTGTCGATGTCGCTTACATAGAAGTTGTACAAAAGGGGGCTTAAACATGAGCCCTGGGGGAGGCCCATGTAAGAGACCCGACTTACTGTCGAATCTCCGTGAGAAAAGTTCAAATGTTTCTCACAAAGCAAGTTATATAACATATTATTCAATAGAGGCGGCAGACCATATTAGGCATTTGAAGTGGTTTAATATCAAAATTCAATTCGCTGATGGTTATATTTCGGTGTGTGAGTTAACAGAGAAGCGATATTAGATATGTACGGAAAAGTAAATTCATTTTTGAGTGGAAAATTGAAAATAATGAAATAATTGTACTGGTGGGGTAAAACGGACAGTTGCCAGTTAGAGTGAGATGGACTGTGAAAAGTCTGTTAAATCTATTCCTAAGGAATGCCCTGCGTCTATAAATGAAAATCAAATCGCCAAATGTGGACTGTTTAGAAGTTGGCTGGAACCAAAAGCAAAATTGTTGAGAGTCTGTCCTGCTGAAAAGCGCGATTACATTTCTAGGTGGATTCATTCGATTTTTTCATCGTTTAACGGACATTCGTGATGAGTTCAGACCTTGGTTAAATAAAATTATTTCTCTCGCGATCGATAAACCTCTACACTTTATGTATTACAAACCTGTCCATATTACCCCCACAATATGTCCATATTACCCGCATCGAAAAAAAATGTACTTTTCGGTCTGTTTTAATTTCAGTAAAAAACATTGAAAAACACTTTTTTCTAAAATATTTGGCCAATTAGGTAGAAAAACAATTTATTGAGTTGCAAGAAACTGTATCAAAATTTTGGGAAACATGAGTTTCCAAAGATATAATTGAAGTTCTTCTTACCATGTCCGTTTTAACCCTCACCTCCCCTTCATTCAACGCGCCATCAGCTGGTTGTCATAATCCTTCGAAAGGGAACAAGTTGTTCAAAAAGTTTAATATCCAACGGCACTCGAAAGCTAATTTTCTTAAGCTACAGTTCGGAGCAAAACTCGCAATGCAAAAGAACAACGCGGAAGCTTTGTCCGGTTTTTCGGAGGCAGAGCGGAGATTTTGTTGTCTTTATTTTTCATTTATTTTCCACCCGAAGTTTTCCACTGGGGCATCTGTTTTTCAGAGGGAAGCTCGGAAGACAACAGTATTAAAATTAGATCATAAATGATGCGGTGTGAGTGGGGAGGGGCGGGGGGAGAAAATTCAAAGAACGACTGGTTATCAAACTATGCTCAGAGAGTGCTGTTGCATCGCTGTTATGTTGTTTTCCGTGGCGGAACTTTCCCGCCGAGCAGTCCTTTTCCGTAGAGGGTGAAATGCGCCCTCGGGTGGATGATAGTTTGATTCGCTTTGTTATAAACTCGCACGTCAATCATGTACCCACCGGAGAGAACATACGGCGGTATCATTTCGAGCCGCACCTCGGTTCCGGTGAAATTGACCAGCCCCTCGAACGGACAGGGATGCAGCAGCTGGTCGATGAACTTATGCAGACTTTCCATCAATACGTCGGCTACCCGGTGTCTTCCCCCGGGTACCTTTTTCAGGTTCAAATAGTAGCAAAAATCCACGGTTGTACCGTAGAGGAGGGTTTGCGTACGTTCCTGCTTGGTGTAGACATTGAAAGTTCCGTAGATCTGTCGGAGCGGTTCTGTAAGGAGGAACTCACCGATCAACAGCTGGGAGCGATTGCGCTGCGTTCGGAAACCACAGCGGACGTTTTGACTAACCGGATACGGCTGGTTGATGCATTCGAATCGATTGAGCATGATGGGCTGGTGAGAGAAGATATGATAAAATGTATCAAAAACTGATTGTTGGTATTAAGAAGATATCTTACCACACCAGAAACAAGTAACGTGACAATTATTTTAAACAGTAATAACAACCTCGAAGTTCGCAGTCCCATGATGAAATGACAGAGCTTGACTGCTGCAATCTGATTTTTGACTGCCGTCGACAGTTCATTTCATGGTCCATGATGCATGAAATGTAGGATCATAGCGCTCGATAGCTCAATAGTTCCATGTGTTTATTTAATACATTCCGAAATTTGATGGTGAAAACAGGGCGCAAACCATAGATGGTCATAAGAATAACTATCAATATTCGCTCTATCCTTCATTAACTCATAATTTTTCATTGGAATATTACTCCTTACTAATTCTCCGATTTGTTTTCACCAACTACCCGACTCACTTCTTCCATACTTTCAGAATGACACAAATCCTTAATTGCCTTCTAACTATCCGAAAAAGCGCAAATACAAAACATTTTAAAATGAGTTAGATTGAATATCGAACAGTACATCCTAAACCTATCTATCCAATATCAAAGGTGTTATCTCGTCACGAAAATATTGGATATGTACGGTGTCCAAAAGACGACCGTATCGTTGAAGCTGCTTCACGTCATCAATCGATTCTTCTCCCAATCCCACTTGGAAACGAGTCCGCTTTGCAGGGATTGATTCCCCTTTTATTAGGGCGTTGCTTTCCCATACCGTGGCTAAACTCACCAGTAGAATGTAGCGTGCCAAAAATACGAATCAAAATTCGGAGATCGTTTAAAACCTCTTAATCCTATTTTTTCTTCTATTTTAGAGGCTACTACTAAATTCATTCGCCTCTAGCTTTGAAAAAGGCCTACTAGAAAATCGATAAATGGGATTGCTTGATTAGTGGACAAGTAATCGTTGTTGCTACGGAGACCCCTAAAATCGTTGCATTGCGTTGTATTGATGTCTGTGTTCGGGACAAGTTTGGGTTCAACTCTAGCTATTTTTATGTATCAAAAATTATGATATACTTGACCGTTCGATGAGCTGCAATTTTAGAGGAACCGAAGATTGACATCGACCGTCAAAAGATCAATTTTAACATAGAATAGAGTAGATCGAAGTTTAGTTTTTTTTCATATCTGTTGATCTTATTTCGCTACATGCCAGGATTGGTAACTCAAGAACTCCCTATCACGAAACTATCAACGAAAAAAGTTGCACATATGAAGAATGGAGCCTTCGAGAGAGAAAAAAACAGTATTGAAGAAAAACAAAAAAATCTGACGCATAGTTGACGAGAAGCACAGCAATGAATAAGTTAAAAGTTAAAAATGAGCGCAGAGCTGAAATACAAGCTTAAGGGGGGACCCCTATCTAGAAGGTTGAAAAATAATGAATTTTCGTGATTTTTTCTCGGATTTTAGGAATGAAGTGTTCGGCGTTTTGGTTATTGTTTAAGGTATGTTTGAAGATGTATTTTCCATTTTTTGAGTGCACGAATAATGATTATTACACTGTTGACAGCTGGATGCGTAGATGCTGTCTGAAAATCAGTATCTCGGTATCGGTTCTGAAGCAACGGGGCGTCGCAGAACGAATTCCAATGACTATTTGAGAGCTTTAGGACAATACCTAAAGCGTTACATAGGGGTTTTTGGAAATTCGAAAAATTGCCAAAATGGCGACTTGTTAAAAATGAGTTATTTTTAATAGAAAATCGCTGTTTAGAGACTTGTAAAAAATCGAAATAATATGATATCAAAAAACGGTAACACGCTTTAGATAATTCATTTTTACATACTGATAAAAAGTAGTAGATCCTGAGATATCGATACCACCAGTTGAGAAAATATGGTTTCAAGAAAAACACGTTTGAAATTTCGCACCGCAATACTATGTCCCTTGAGGTGACTTCATACTTTTGGCTGTAGCTTTCCAACGAAATCAAATATCGTAAAATTCTTTTAGGACAACATTTTTGAGAGCATAAACTTTCCAAAAATGCAAAAAACGGAAATTCGATTTTTTCGATTTTCTAGACCGGGGTCCCCCCCTTAGTGCGAAGTGGATGATTTCCAGGAGTACTGAAATGTTCTGAAGAAGAGTAGATTTGAGCCTCTGCGAAAGGGTCGAATTATTGATGAAGAGTGACGAGTGTAGAGGTGTACAGAGTTGTAAAAGAGCTTCGGATGAAATAGAAGTAGAATTGAAAAAATCATAGAAAAACAGCACACAGCTAGCTCAAAAGTAGAACTTAGCAGATTGCCGATAGGAATGAAGGGATGATGAAGAAATGTAGAAATGGTGATGAAATGTTGATACTAAAATAACCATGACTGTTTTCAAATTGAGTTTGAATTTGTTTTTTTTTTGCAGCCTGATATCAACATTATTAATGCATATAAAAATTTACGAAATTACCATTAATTAAAAAAAAATACCGAAAATTACCATTAATCAAAACATTATGTGTGCCTTTAGTGCTACGCTAATGTAAAAATATGAATGATAAACATTTTTGTTTTTTTTTGTTTTGAAGTCACTTTTTTCCTTTCAACAGAAACGAATTTGACGAAAAATATAAACGAAAGAGAAATGATTTTTTTGAAAAGCAGAATATATGTAGAGACCAGATGATAAAGAGAGCGAGATGCAAAACGAAAAGACCAACGAAGATGGTAGAATAGCGGAATACAAATTAAGAGATGGAAAGGAAAAGGATACAAATTAATGAAATTAAGAGAGGATATAGATATGAAAGGATGAATTGCGATGAAGCGGTCAACAAACCGAATGACAAAAAAATGAAAAGACAAAAAAAAAAGGGATTAACGAAAAGACGAACTATAGAATATTAATTAAAGAACAACAAAATGGAATAACGAAAAGGGAAAGACGAAATAACGAAACAAATAAATAACGCCAAAAATGGAATTACGAAAAGAGAAAATCACACAGATGAAATAACTTAAAGACGAAATAATGGAGAGACGAGATAACGAAAAGAAGAAATAACCAAACAATGAAAAAAACAATTGGTGGCAAGGTAGAGTCAGAGTTCAGTAAGAGTCTGAAATAAATTTAAATAACGAAAAGACGAAATAACAAAAAGGCGAAATAATGAATATAGAAATGTAGAATGTAGAATTTGGAATGTAGAAAAGATAAAACAATAAACATACAAAATGAAGCAAAACGAGGAAAAGACGAAATAACAAAAACATAAAATAACGATAAATTAAATAACGAGAAGACTTAATAACGGAAAGGTGTGATAACGAAAAAAAATGACACAGAAAAATAACGAAAGAAATAAAATACGACGTAACTAATAAACGAAATACCGAAAAGGCAAGCTCAGGGTCGAAACGAAAAACTGATATAAAGAAAAAAAATAATAACGAAAAAACGATATAATAAAGAGATGAAATAATGAACGGAATACTGCAAAGACGAAATAAAGAAAAAAAAATAAAAGGTAAAATATAAAGTATAGATTTAAAAGAAATAATAGGAAATAGATATAGAGTTGAGAAAGGAAGTTAGGGAAAATTGTTGAAAGTCTAGTTAGTCTCAGTCCAGTAGTCAATCCGTTCACATGTAAAAATAAATCCGTGTAGTTTATCAAGTACCAAGCGATTTTTAATTGGTGGTTCGAAAGTGAAATTGTAATAAAAATCCCTGAGCTATCGTTGACGAAATAACTTAATCACGAAATTATGAAATAACGAAGAGACGAAATAAATAAGAAACGAATAAACGAAAATACCAAATAATGGGAGAAAAATAATGAAAAGATCAAATCAGAGTGGTAAAAAGAGGAACGAGAGATGACAATCATTCAGATATGTTGATTAAACTTGGGATCTTAGTTGATTCAAATTGG
>NC_073746.1:321969119-321984754 GCF_029784135.1 Toxorhynchites rutilus septentrionalis | reverse complement strand
TCATGAGAAAGGCTGGCTTCGTCTTCTGATTGAAGTTATTCATTAACTTTACTAAAACAGCAACACAATAATGTATTATAGACTACTTTTGTGAGTACTTTATTATGCTTCGATATAACGTACAATTCGATACAACGCACAATTTTGAAAGTGAAATGTACGTTATATCGAAGTTTACCTGTAGATAGATAGATATATAGATAGAGGAAACTGGATTAAAGGTCGGAATAGCTCTGACGTAATATACTCGTAAACTATCGAATTAGCAGATTGTTATCTCGAAGTTTGTTCGAAGTTCTTCGATGGATCTCTGAGTAAGGTAGAGATTTCCCTGCGTTGGACATTTGCTTGATATGCCTGAGAATTATATTCTTTTTTTTCAGTATGTGAATTATGTCTGCAAAGAAATGTTCAAAAGAGGAAACTTCTACTCTATTTTCGACTGATTTATTTCGCGGAATATTTTAATTGCAACCGAATTCGTATCGGAATTCTATTCAACTGACTAGAGGAGCGATCGGCACTAGAAATACTGCCTACAAAACTAGTTTATCATTTGTGGATCGCTTGTTGGTACTTTAAAATTATTCTAAGAATTTTATCTCTCGCTCAACCACGTTTGAAGTAAACAGGAAATACCCAGAAATTCTTAAAATGGGTTCCTAATGAGCTGAACGAAAGACAGCGAAAGCACAAAACGAGAAGTTTTCAGGTGGCGTTATCTCAAGATTTGGTGATGTCAATTGTTCGCTTGAATTTGAACTCCGAAAGACTTTTTTTCTGATTTCCGCAATGTTACGGTTACTGCGGACAATCCTTGGACTCTTGGACGGACGAAAACCATCATTCGAACAGTAATTAAAACTTTCCATAAATGAATTCAGTCTATCTAGAATACATATGATACTAAAATAGTACAATCAACAATTTGAAAGAAGAAAAAACAACTCTTGTTGAAATCCCATTTCGTCTCAATTTAATTTCCAAAATGAAAGTAAGTAATGTTGTTATAAAAACAATCTATTTTGGGCCTCCCATTCTATATTATGGAATAGAATTATATTGCAAGAAAAGCTTTCAAAAAGAGACTACTTTTGGGGGGACCATTCGACGAAACAATTGTTCATATCAGTTTTATCAGAAATAATATCTGCGCTTGATTCGTGTTTCATTAGATACAATTCTTCTAAGCGAAACGGTACCCGATCGAATAACACTCTCCCAGCAGCTATTATTAGGCAACGTTGAGAATTCCGATCCACGAACTGAGGGTCGGGTTCTCTGTCCTCTTGGGTCAAGATGGGGGCAAACTGGCGCACTACACACTATAAACAGCATCTCCAACAGCGGCTAAGAGGCATGGAAGCAAGAAGTTATAAATAGTTATTGAAATTCCAAACCAATTTCTTCGGTTTCCGTGTTTCGTGAGTGGTGTATTCTCTCGAAGCTTTTGGTGCAAGGATTTTGCTTCGGATAAAAAAAAACATAAAAAATAAACGATCCAGGTTGAACCTGGCAAACAAACCACATCGGTATCCGCCTTCAGTCGGGAGCCAATCTGTATCTTTTCCACTGCCACTGCAGTCGTCGCAGGGTATAAGATGCGATAGCAAAAGATTTAATCTCTGCAATTTTTCTGTGTTTTCTCACACTCTGCAGGAGCTCGAGCCCCGAAAGAATTTCCGATGAGTAGGAAAAAAGTGCTCTCCGAGGGACGGGGAGGAGAGAACCCTCGCGAGGCAACTTTTGCGTTGTTGATTTTTTTCTTGCACAATAAATTTCATCTGAATCTCCTCCTCCCTCGCACACACCACGAATGAATGGTTTGGAAGTCGATCGCTTTTGATGGTATTTCTATCAATCCATCGGTTCGGTTCGACGTTCGCCGGTTTTCTGTTCTCGGTTTGGCCAAGACTGTTTGGGGACGACGGACTGGTATTTGGAGTTTATTTATGTGCGGTGCGTTTTTCAATTGCAGAGTGGATTCCGGCGAAATGTTTTATTCTTCCACCTCGATGCGCAGCAGCGATTGAGGGTTCCCGAGAGCCGGGTTTGTGTAATTCTTTTTACTTTATTGTGCAAGGATTGCTGTTTGTTTTCTTTCTTGAATTGAACGAGGGGTTGAAGGGATGATTGAGTTCGGAAGCTTAAAGTATCTCGCTAATTTTATGCGATGGATTACCACTGAAGAAATGCTTTCCGAAATCAAATGGTTGATTAGATTGGGTTTCGTTTTGTGCGATCCCCGAAAGGACTACCGATAAATTCGAATTTATGGTGTAATAATCTTAATAACAAGTTAATATTAGTTCAATTTAGATTTTCGAATATGTTCACCGAACGATATAAAACCTCAACTCAAGAATAATCAAATATTTTAATATTGAAATTATCAATATTCTTATCATTACTGAAATGGCACAACTTTTCCATATATTGGCGCAGTTTCATCGCGATCTATCATTGAATTTGTTCACAGTGCGCGATTGTGTTCATGTGAAGTATGATTTGTATTTTCAAAAATAAAGAAAAAACTCTGAGAAGTAATTTTCCGCTTTTGTTTTGACGGCATGAAAACAGTATGAGCATAGAAAATTTTGATATGAGAAATTATAAATGAACAAAATAATGGGAAATGAGAAATGTGAAATGAGACATGAAAATGAATAAAATGAGAAATTAGACGTTAGACATTAGAAATTAGAAATTGGGAATGAGAAACGAGAAATTAGGAATAAAATTATTTAATGAGAATTGTGAATCGAGAAATGAGGATTGAGATTTGAGAATTGAACATTGAGTATCGAGAGCCGAGATCTGTGCTAATTGGAAGTGAACTCAAATCAACGTAAGACTGCCGTGCTGCGAGTTTCTAAGGTAGTTTTTGGAGGAAGAAATTCATCATCTATACAGAAGATTGCTTCAGTGATCTATATTTCGTAAAGTATTAACCATAAACTTTCGAATTTAAGCTCATTGGTATAGATCTTAAGTTCATGTTCGATCAGTGGAGGTTTTTTTTGGATTAAAAATTTTATTGATACGGTGTGGTACAATTGTCCTAATATAATATCTGAATTAGTTTGTTTGATACAGTTTCTTTGTCTGTGGCACGGCTGCTCAATTTTAAAAATATACATACAGCAAAACAAGAAATAAGAAATAGAAAATGATGAAATAAAGAAATATAGAAGTACAGAAATATTAAAATAGAGAAATGCAGGAAAACTTATATAAAATTTAAAAATCAAGGATTAAACAAACTGGAGAACCAAATAAACAAAAAAATACAACAATTTGGCGACAGGAAAAAAACAATATAGAATTTATATTTTTTTTTATTTATTTATAAATATTAAGGTTTGAAAATGAATTTTTAAAGTTTAGAGGTTTAGAGATTCGTATATACAATTTATATTCATTTAATCATTTTTCTGATCTCAAATTTTTTTTTTCTGAATTTTTGTGGTTTTTGTTTTATTGTATTTTTCAGTTCGAGATTTTGAAATTTTAAAACATCCAAGAATCTACAAAATTGGACAATTGAAGAAACAGATTAGTAAAATAAACAGAAAAAACAAAAATTGAAACCAGAGAAACAACAAAGTTGTGGATTACAAGAGCTGAAAAAGTGAACATAAGAAAATCATTAAAATCAGAGAATAAATTTTAGTATTTAGTATTAGAAAATCAGGAAATCAGACAATAAATCATAAAATCATAGAATCAGAATAAAATTAGGAAATCAGAAAAATCTGAAAAACCAGAAAATCGAAAATTTGAAAATATAGCAATCAGAAAATCAGAAAAAGAGAAAATAAAAAAATTAGAAAACCAGAAAATTGGAAAATAAAATAACCGGAAAATCAAAAAAATCAGAGAATCTGAAAATCAAAAAATCAGAGAATCTGAAAATCAAAAAATCAGAAAATCAGAAAATCACAAAATCACAAAATCACAAAATCACAAAATCAGAAAATCACAAATTCAGAAAATCACAAAATCAGAAAATCAGAAAATCAGAAAATCAGAAAATCAGAAAATCAGAAAATCAGAAAATCAGAAAATCAGAAAATCAGAAAATCAAAAAATCAGAAAATCAGAAAATCAGAAAATTAGAAAATTAGAAAATTAGAAAATTAGAAAATCAGAAAATCAAAAAGTCAGAAACAGTAAAACAGTAAAACAGTAAAACAGTAAAACAGTAAAACAGTAAAACAGTAAAACAGTAAAACAGTAAAACAGTAAAACAGTAAAACAGTAAAACAGTAAAACAGTAAAACAGTAAAACAGTAAAACAGTAAAACAGTAAAACAGTAAAACAGTAAAACAGTAAAACAGTAAAACAGTAAAACAGTAAAACAGTAAAACAGTAAAACAGTAAAACAGTAAAACAGTAAAACAGTAAAACAGTAAAACAGTAAAACAGTAAAACAGTAAAACAGTAAAACAGTAAAACAGTAAAACAGTAAAACAGTAAAACAGTAAAACAGTAAAACAGTAAAACAGTAAAACAGTAAAACAGTAAAACAGTAAAACAGTAAAACAGTAAAACAGTAAAACAGTAAAACAGTAAAACAGTAAAACAGTAAAACAGTAAAACAGTAAAACAGTAAAACAGTAAAACAGTAAAACAGTAAAACAGTAAAACAGTAAAACAGTAAAACAGTAAAACAGTAAAACAGTAAAACAGTAAAACAGTAAAACAGTAAAACAGTAAAACAGTAAAACAGTAAAACAGTAAAACAGTAAAACAGTAAAACAGTAAAACAGTAAAACAGTAAAACAGTAAAACAGTAAAACAGTAAAACAGTAAAACAGTAAAACAGTAAAACAGTAAAACAGTAAAACAGTAAAACAGTAAAACAGTTAAACAGTTAAACAGTTAAACAGTTAAACAGTTAAACAGTTAAACAGTTAAACAGTTAAACAGTTAAACAGTTAAACAGTTAAACAGTTAAACAGTTAAACAGTTAAACAGTTAAACAGTTAAACAGTTAAACAGTTAAACAGTTAAACAGTTAAACAGTTAAACAGTTAAACAGTTAAACAGTTAAACAGTTAAACAGTTAAACAGTTAAACAGTAAAACAGTAAAACAGTAAAACAGTAAAACAGTAAAACAGTAAAACAGTAAAACAGTAAAACAGTAAAACAGTAAAACAGTAAAACAGTAAAACAGTAAAACAGTAAAACAGTAAAACAGTAAAACAGTAAAACAGTAAAACAGTAAAACAGTTAAACAGTTAAACAGTTAAACAGTTAAACAGTTAAACAGTTAAACAGTAAAACAGTAAAACAGTAAAACAGTAAAACAGTAAAACAGTAAAACAGTTAAACAGTAAAACAGTAAAACAGTTAAACAGTTAAACAGTTAAACAGTTAAACAGTTAAACAGTTAAACAGTTAAACAGTTAAACAGTTAAACAGTAAAACAGTAAAACAGTAAAACAGTAAAACAGTGAAACAGTATAACAGTAAAACAGTAAAACAGTAAAACAGTAAAGTAGTAAAATAGTAAAACAGTATAACAGTAAAACAGTAAAACAGTAAAACAGTAAAACAGTAAAACAGTAAAACAGTAAAACAGTAAAACAGTAAAACAGTAAAACAGTAAAACAGTAAAACAGTAAAACAGTAAAACAGTAAAACAGTAAAACAGTAAAACAGTAAAACAGTAAAACAGTTAAACAGTTAAACAGTTAAACAGTTAAACAGTTAAACAGTTAAACAGTTAAACAGTTAAACAGTTAAACAGTTAAACAGTAAAACAGTAAAACAGTAAAACAGTAAAACAGTAAAACAGTAAAACAGTAAAACAGTAAAACAGTAAAACAGTAAAACAGTTAAACAGTTAAACAGTTAAACAGTTAAACAGTTAAACAGTTAAACAGTTAAACAGTTAAACAGTTAAACAGTTAAACAGTTAAACAGTTAAACAGTTAAACAGTTAAACAGTTAAACAGTAAAACAGTAAAACAGTAAAACAGTAAAACAGTAAAACAGTAAAACAGTAAAACAGTTAAACAGTTAAACAGTTAAACAGTTAAACAGTTAAACAGTTAAACAGTTAAACAGTTAAACAGTTAAACAGTTAAACAGTTAAACAGTTAAACAGTTAAACAGTTAAACAGTTAAACAGTTAAACAGTTAAACAGTTAAACAGTTAAACAGTTAAACAGTTAAACAGTAAAACAGTAAAACAGTAAAACAGTAAAACAGTAAAACAGTAAAACAGTAAAACAGTAAAACAGTAAAACAGTTAAACAGTTAAACAGTTAAACAGTTAAACAGTTAAACAGTTAAACAGTTAAACAGTAAAACAGTAAAACAGTAAAACAGTAAAACAGTGAAACAGTATAACAGTAAAACAGTAAAACAGTAAAACAGTAAAGTAGTAAAATAGTAAAACAGTATAACAGTAAAACAGTAAAACAGTAAAACAGTAAAGTAGTAAAATAGTAAAATAGTAAAATAGTAAACTAATAAAATAGTAAAATAGTAAAATAGTAAAATTGTGAAATAGTGAAATAGTGAAATAGTGAAATAGTTAAAAAGGTGAAATAGTGGAATAGTGAAATAGTAAAACAGTGAATTAGAAAAAAGCACGACAAAAAACAAAAAAGTGGAAAACAAAAAATTTATAAAAATGAGAAAATGGAAAAATGAAAAAAAAAGTTACAAGATAGAACAACAGATAAAGAGATAAGAAATAAAACAGAAAAATAGGGATGCAGGAAAAATGATAAATTGATAAATCGAAAATCCAAAATATTTTTAAGTTGAAAAAATAAGAACCGACAAAACAGTAAACTAGAGAACAGAAAAATAAAACAATAGGAAAACACTTGAAAATGAAAAACTAGTAAACTGAATAATTGAAAGACTTAAGAACTCGAAAAATTAAAAAGAAAAAAATAAGAACTGAAAAAAGAGAAGTAACTGAGAACCTGAAAAACTGACACTGTGAAAATTGAAAAACTGATGAGCTACAAAATTAGAAAACACAAGATAAGAAGAACAGAAAAACAATATAAAAAGATAAAAAGAAACGCAGAAAAACGGGAAAACTGAAAATTTGACAAACCAATTTTAAAATTAAAAACTGACATTCTACAAATTGATAAACTGATGAGCTTCAAAACAGAAGAAAACAGAAGAATATATGAACAAAAACAAAAAAAGGGAAAAACTAAAAATTTGAAAAACCAATTTCAAAACTGAAAAATTGACATTCTAAAAATTGAAAAAGTGATGAGCTAAATTTGAATTCTGAAAAACAAATTTAAATAATAACGGGTGTTAAATAAAAAATGAGAATTTTTCCAATACCTTTCAGTAACTCAAATAAAGAGCGTAAAATTTTCATTCTCCAAGAAAATTGCTCTTTGGACTCCCTAGAAACAGTAGGCGTGTTTGGTTTTGCTAGTTTGAATTTAGTCAAAGCAAAGATGGCGTCGAAACAGCACGTGCCCCGCGAACGCATTGTACGGTTCTACGAAACGCATTTCCAGCAAGGAAAAAAGTTCACGGTGGCACATTTTAAGGAAGAAAATATACCTGTCAGTACGGTACAGGGAAACTTCGATATTGCGTACCCTCGTTATAACGTACCCTCGATATAACGTACATTTTACTTCGATATAACGTACACATTTTCAAAGTCCAAAGGAATAATTTTTTTTATATACAGGGAAACTTCGATATAACGTACCCTCGTTATAACGTACCCTCGATATAACGTCACTCGATATAACGTACATTTTACCTCGATATAACGTACACATTTCCAAAGTGTAAAGGAAAAGTTTTTTCAATATTTTTTTTTCTGATAAAACAATGAATTACCTGTATTGTGATGCTAAAACAAGTTTTGTACCTTCAATAAATCCCGAAATACAGCTGGTTTTATGATTCCGGATTCTAAATGAATCATGCTTTAATCAACAGTACGAAGGAAAACATCATGAGAAAGGCTGGCTTCGTCTTCTGATTGAAGTTATTCATTAACTTTACTAAAACAGCAACACAATAATGTATTATAGACTACGTTTGTGAGTACTTTATTATGCTTCGATATAACGTACAATTCGATACAACGTACAATTTTGAAAGTGAAATGTACGTTATATCGAAGTTTACCTGTAGTTTTTCCGAAAGAACAATAAATTAAATGTATTTTGATACTGAAGCTTGATTTGTACATTCAACTAATCTCGAAGTACAACTGTTTATTGATTCCGGATTCTAAATGAATCAAGTCTTAATTAACAGTATGAAGGGAAACATCATGAGAATGGTTGAATTCGTCTTTTAGTTGAATTTATTCATTAACCTTACTCAAATAGCAACACAATAAAGTAATATAAGTTACATTTCTGAGTTCATTTTTATGCTTCGATATAACGTACAATTTTGAAAGTAAAATTTACGTTATATCGAAGTTACCCTGTATATCGTAGCCTGGGTTCCCTGAACGTAGAGCGGAAGGTCGGAAGTGGTCGACAATAATGAAAAAATACGAGAAACCGAAGAATTAAAAATCCTAAAACTAAAAATTGGAAAAAAAGAAAAAAACATTAAAACTAAAAGACAAATGCTGAAATTCAGAGATCAGAAAAAATGATTTTCTATTACTTTGCTTCAAAACTGCAATACTCGTTTGAATGATTTTCATATGCATTCTTATCATTGAAAAAGACACTTCCTGGAAATAATTTATGCTCTTGTTTGTGCCAGTTAAATACATTTCAACAAAATCCTCTCGGATGGCCTTATCATTGATGCTGGCGATGGTTACGTACAGACAAACGAAGTGTAAAAATATGAAACAATATTCACCTATCGCTTAAAATCTTAATGTCTTCACCAAATTCAACAACGATTTCTGTTTTTTTCGTTCCAGGTATGTACCAAACGACAAGGCCCACCGTAGAGAAACAAATCCAATAACCGTCCGTAGAATATAAAATCAAATTCACACCCTCAAAGGAGAGACACCCCAAAGCTTTCGCTGCTGCTGATTGCAGCCTGGACTGATTATGCACTAACTTGTATGTAATTACACTGAGCAACGCTTCGTTTGATATGACCTCGTCTGTGACGAGAAGTTGTGTCGGCGCTGGTAGTCTACCGTCCTCACCGTCTCTCGTTTCTTTCCCACCTTCATCATCGTAACACGTGTCGTCGTCGTCGTCCTCGCCTCCGCCTCTACCCCATGGTGCTCATCGCCTTCAGCGGGTCATCAGCAATGATGATGGAAACAACGGTGCCTGGGATGTGTGTAATTCAATTCCGAACCCACCTATCTCATCACCATTTCCCATCAACGTTAGCACTATCGAAGCGGACGCCTCCGATTCTACGAGATGTGCACTCGTTCGGATGCGGCCGTCTGCGCCTTTCGTCTAATTAGATTTCTACACTTCTCCGGCAGACTCTGACAGCCAAACGCAGCTTCCGGCTCGAAGGTAGCCTTGGTGAAAATTAAAACACTAAAAGTGCCCTACTCTACCGCTCTACCGGCGAGTATCCGGACGAAGAGATGGCATACGAAGATACCGAATACATTCACAGACACACCCACACAAACGGAGGCGGGGCTTACCTCGTCATTCCGCCATTACTAGGGTCCTTACTTGAGCGTGGAATAAATTTTACATTGGTAATTTTTTCCCCTCCCGAGAGTAGCTTCCTGCGCCCAGGCGAAATGGTGACAGTCTCCGGTGCTTTCTAGTTGGAAAATTGTTTAAATAGCATTAAATTTAAATTGGGTTTGGAGGGCGGGCACTTGAAGAGACCGACCGACGAAAGGGCCGAGATTTTGAGGGTGAAACTGTGAAAACAAGGACAGCTGGATGATGGTGTCAGTCATCGCCACCTGGAGTTTTGACTGAATAATGCATTTTTTGTGCCTAAAGTGATCACTTCGAATCTTTAACACCAGTATAGTTCAAATGCTTTATGGGTGGCTTGGTCCAAAGGGGGAAAGCTGGTGACCACAAACTGTCCTGTGGTAAGAGTGGTGAATAGCCGGAAAATATGAATAACAACCACGTCACGTTCGCAGTGTATTTGGAGTTCACTTCTGAAAAATATTTGAAATGTCTGAGTTCAACTTCTGGTAGTGAGGGGGGAGGCTGTGGTGATGAATTTATCTCTGCTCTCTTTTTTCAGGATCAAACGTAACAAACAGTTTTCATGCAGATGGGAGACCACATGAGATAGAGCCTGTTACACGAGTGTACTAACGAGAGTGGCTGGGAAATGTTTTAAAAGCTGAAGTTATGAAAAAGGAATGCGAGTGGACCCTCAAAAGTTTCATCGTTTTGTTTTTGAGGGGGTGGTGTTTGGATCCAATTTTTTCTCCTTTAATTAAATAAAAACATTTGCTACATATGAATGTTGATATCCACATTCTCTCCACCGATGTTGGAAAAAACACTACAAATTATATCTAATTTACTAAAACATTGAAAAACAAGGACAGCCTCAAGAACTTGAATCGGAAACAGTGCCGAACTGCACAGAGAATGTGCTGCGTATGCGCTCGATGCATGCACCGATAATGTTATTCCGGAGCGGTCGAATCGAGCGCGAAAAAGTGCGCAATCACTAAGAGCACATGGTCACCAGAGCCCGAATCAGAATCCAAAATATTCATTCAGGCTCTGAATCTGGAATTGGAATCTACAATAGACATCGGAACAAGAAGGATTGAATCTGGTATATGAAAATTCAATCCAAACACTCAGGTATAACCTGCATCAGATATCAGAAATTCGAAATCAAAATAACATAATCGCAAAGTAAATATAAATTTGAAAATTCGAAAAAACGCAAAATTTGAAATCAGGTATTAGAAATCAATAAATTGCCAAATTGCTTCATCTGAACGCTAAAATTTGAAATCTGAATCGTAAATTTGTGAAATGGAGTTCAAAATATGTTATATGAGCCTTCGTAATTGGAATCAGTAACAATCATTATGAGAAAAAATTAAAAAAATTGATATTTTTGAAAAATTAGAAATTTTTAAAAAATAAAAAAAAACGGAAAAATGGAAAAAAACAAATATTACAAGGATAACAAAAAATGACAAATATTATAGCCAACGATTGCAAATGAGAACAAATGAGAGCAAATGTGAGCAAATGTATGCCAATTGAGAGCAAATTGAGAACAAATATAGAACAAGTTGAGAGCTAATTGAGAGCAAATTGAGAGCAAATGAGAACAAATGTGAGCAAATGAAAGCAAATTGAGAGCTAATTTAGAATATATTGAGAGCTAATTTAGAATATATTGAGAGCTAATTGAGAGCAAATTGATAGAGTTTATTGAGAGCTCATTGGAAAATAATTAAAACCAAATTGAGAGCTGATGAGCTAATTGAGGACAAATTGAGAGCTAATTGAGATCAAATAAGAGCAAATGAAAGCAAATTGAAAGCAAATTTAAAACAAATTGAGAGCAAATTGAAATGGGATTGAGAGCTAATTGAGGACAAACTGAGCGGATTGAGATCAAATTGAGAGAGCTTATTGAAGGCAAATTGAGAGTAGAATGAGGACAAATTGAGAGCCGATATATAGCTAAGTGAGGGCAAATTGAGAGCTAATTGAGAGCAAACTGAGATCGAATAAGAGCAAATGGAAGCAAATTGAGCTTTCATTTGCTCTTATTAGCTCACAATTAGCTGTCAATTTGCTTTCACTTAGCTCTCTATCTGCTTTCAACCCACTCTCAATTACTCCCCAATCTGCTCTCAAATAACTCTCTCAATTCGCTCTCAATCTGTTCTAAATGTTCTCAATTTGCTCTCATTTGCTATTATTTGGTCTCAATTTGCACTAAATTAGCTCTTAATTTGCTCTCAATTAGCTCACAATCCGCTCTCAATTTGATCTCAATTTGTTCTAAATTTGCTCTCAATTTGCTTTCATTTGCTCTTATTTGATCTCAATTAGCTCTCGATTCGCTCTCAATTCGCTCTCAATTAGCTCTCAATCCGCTCTCAATTTGTCATCAATTAGCTTTCAGTTCGCTCTTAATTTGCTCTCAATTTGCTATTATTTTGCAAATTTAAAACAAATTGAGTGCAAATTGAAATGGGATTGAGGATAAACTTAGCGGATTGAGAGCAAATTGAGAGAGTTAATTGAGAGCAAATTGAGAGCAGATTGAGGACAAATTGAGAGCGGATTGAGAGCAAATATAGAGCTAAGTGAGGGCAAATTGAGAGCTACTTGAGAGCAAATTTATATCAAATAAAAGCAAAAGAAAGCAAATTGAGAGCAAATTTAGAACAAATTCAGATCAAATTGAGAGCGGGTTGAGAGCTGATTGAGGACAAATTGAGCTTTCATTTGCTCTTATTTGGTCTCAATCAGCTCTCAATTTGCTCTCACTTAGCTCTCTATCTGCTCTCAATCCGCTCCCAATTTGTCCCCAATGTGCTCTCAATTAACTCTCTCAATTTGCTCTCAATCTGTTCTAAATGTTCTCAATATGCTCTCATTTGCTATAATTTGGTCTCAATTTGCTCTAAATTAGCTCTTAATTTGCTCTCATTTAGCTCGCAATCCGCTCTCAATTTGTTCTAAATTTGCTCTCAAATTGCTTTCATTTGCTCTTATTTGGTCTCAATTAGCTCTCGATTCGCTCTCAATTCGCTCTCAGTTAGCAGCAAATTGAGAGCGAATCGAGAGCTAATTGAGAACAAATAAGAGCAAATGAAAGCAAATTGAGAGCAAATTTAAAACAAATTGAGAGCGGATTGCGAGCAAGTGAGAGCACATTAAGAGCTAATTGAGAGCAAATTGAGAGTAAATTGAGGACAATTTGAAAGAGAATTGAGAGCTAATTGAGAACGAATAGAGATCGAATTGAGAGCAGATTGAGAGCTAATTGAGATTAGATTAGGGACAAATTGAGAGCGGATTGAGAGCAAATTGAGAGCAGATTGAGAGCTAATAGGGGACAATTTGAAAGCGAATTGAGGGCTAATTGAGCGAAAATTGAGACCAAAATTTAGACCAAATAAGAGCGAATGAAAGCAAATTGAGAGCAAATTTAGAACAAATTGAGCGAATTAAGAGCAAATTTAGAGAGTTAATTGAGACCAAATTGAGAGCAGTTTGAGGACAAATTGAGAGTGGATTGAGAGCAGATTGAGAGCAGATTGAGAGCTAATTGTGAGCAAATTGAGAGCAAATTGAGAGCGAATCGAGAGCTAGTTGAGACCAAATAAGGGCAAATGAAAGCAAATAGAGAGCAAATTGAGATCAAATTGAGAGTAACTGAGTACAAATGAGAGCAAATGAGGGCAAAAAAAAAACAAACGAGAACAAATTGAGAGCAAAATTTGAATTATGATAATGAAACATTCATATGGTATCCGAGTCTTAAGTCCGACGTCTAAATTGTGGTGAAAAATAAGCTATTTGAAACAAACAAATTCGAAATGACTTTTCGATCATGTGAAACCTTTCTTTTTCATTTTGGGTCATGTCAGTAGTAATTTTCAATCAAATAGGTCTCCATCAAAAACATCGCAATGTGTGAGATTTGATCTTTGTGAACAATTCACCATCACTACGATTGAGAGCTTTCATCGGGGTCAGCTGTGCTCGAAATGGAGGCCTTCGTGCCAACAAAGCGTTATTTACGAGAAGTTTTGCTTCTCGTCTTTAATTCGAAGAAATCTGCGACCGCAGAACACTGAATGGCTGTTGATACCAACGCTTTAGAAGTGTTGATTTTAGTGTCAGAGGCAAGGAGCATCCCGGAAAGGTGAGAAACCATGGTGATTATCATCTGTTCCTGTGTATGGCAAAGGATGTTTCTAGAGGGAGTATCTATAGTACACTATAGTCTAGTCCAAGGATTTTCAAAATAATTAAAAAAATGAACGTATCGTTTCTGATTTTCGAAACTGATTTCAACTGTTTAATTCTTGACGTCGTTTTGTTGCATTATTTAGGTAGAAATCCTATCTGTATATTTTACAATTTCACTTGCTCGGTATCCACTGAAGTCCTCCATAGGATTGTTTTCAAGAAAACACTACCAAGCAACAAACACTGAAATTTGAATCTCAATCGAATCCAACCCTCGAGCGCTTCTAAAAGCACCAACTATACAGCTCGGACGTTGTGAAAACGAAAACAAACAAGCGACATCCACTCCAATTGGTCCTGCACATCGAATGTGGCGCCTGATATTCCGCTGGAAAACAACGGCAGACAACCTCCTCGACATGACCGACAGAGAAGCATCCAGAGGCGCGGCGCGCGCGCCAATGCTGGAGGAACCCGAGCAGCGTATAGTTTTCATGGCGGCGTCAGCAAAAATAAATTATCCATATCGACACCACGCTTCTCGGCGCGCTCCGTATAGCGTTGGCTTCTTTCAGACCAAATCAACTAGAAGATGGTGACGGCGTCTTGCCCCGCGGTGTCTTGTGCCGCCATCACAAAGCGCCGGAAACGCCGGGAAAGGAAGGGGAGATCTATCGAGAGAGAATGTCATGAGAAAGGTCAGCATCCGAAGCGGAGATCGGTTCAATTTTGATAAAGCTCGTTTTATTGTTATTGCCCATTACGTGTGTGTGTATGTATTTTTGTTTCATCTGTGAAGAATTTAAGTCCCCAATTCGGTGATGAGAGAATCATGCAGAAGTCTCCCGAGGGTAATTGGATAAATCGACTTTCATAAAAGATCCGCTTCGGATTGAGGAATAATTCATTCAATCATTTTGCAGTCGTCAAAACAATGCACTGGATTGCCTCCGACAATTCCCAAGGGATAAATACTGCATAAATCATACACGAGGCACGACTACGCATTTGCAGCGACGGCACTCAATCAATGGAAAACAATTCACCGGCAATTAGTCGCGAAATTAGATTCAAATTGGCGAGCCCTATTTCAAACTGCAATTGTAGCCGGAGTGCACCCAATGAGTTCGTCGGGAATTGTGAAAATTTATGATTCCTATGAACCTCAATCTTCACACACACGTACACAGAGACTAAAACACCGTATTGTAACCCGCGACGCTGTGTAAGCGTGCGAGCCAGTCGCTACCGGGGCTTTTTCGTAGATAAGCGGCTGGCTTAAGCGCCACTCCTGCGAAGAGGAGACCAGCCGCCGTGTTTGCTGTCGTTGCCCGGCTTTGAGACACCCAACACCTGAGGGCGGGTTTGTCCTTTTGTCGCTAAACCCGGTTTGTTCCGCGACTGTTGGCTGCGCTCCAAAGAGAGACCCGCGACACCGTTTGTCCGCGTTCCGAATCCAAAGCAACAGAAATTCACTCCGGTGGTTCTCAATGAACACCGTTTATACTGAAATTATCATCACTGGATCTACTCAATGATGATCTCCCACCCACCTTGAAGCTTGCTTCAGAAGAGGAAGCGGGGGTTGAAGCTGTATGCAAACAACAGAAACGAGTCTCAACCCTGGACTCGTGACCTCACAACACTGAAAAATCTATTCGGTTTGACGGGTTTTAGGCCACACCGCGAGCCAGTAAATACGCAAAGTTTTCCTTGCCTAACAATCAAGAACTACATAAACATTTATTTACAATAATATTCTTTGAACAAATTAATTATATATTTCCCCCCAACG